>NC_073696.1:158055605-158070605 GCF_029784165.1 Wyeomyia smithii
CAACCACCAAGAAACTTGCGAGCGACACAAATAACAGCAACTAACATACAGCTTAGAAACCGATCCCCGTCATCGCTAAGACCGAAGCGTGGTGAAGCCAGCAAAAAATAAAAACGTAATACGAACAGCGAAAACGTACATATAGATATTTCTCCCGACCGACAAAGCCCGCCTTTAAAGAAAACGAACACAGCAGAAGAAACAAAAAGCGCTGATGAAGTGGAACTAAGTGACGAATGTGAGATCGACGAAACGCCCCCTAGCCAGCACATTCGACGATCTTCTCTCCTCTGACCGTTCAACGATCACCATCACCAACTACACCAGCGAAACGAATAACCGAAATACTCGACTTGGAGGGTGGGAAAGTGTAGTACCTCCTCAACTCTCAGAAATAGGAGCGCACCAGGCTGGAGGATCTGTCCGGGACGTCTCACCCCAACCCGTTGATAGAGAATCCCCCTGTGCGGTCGGCATTGGAACGAACAGCCTAACTACAGAACTTCCTCGCAACATATCGCACACAAACACGCCACTCAACAACAACACACACACAGTACGGAAAATGCCAACACTACAGTCGTCGTCATACTACACACAACATATCGCTACACGCTGCTACTGAAAACAGGCTGTCGCAACCACTGGCAACATGGAGTTGGTCTTTCGATTCGAGATGGAGTACCTTTCGAGAGGCTCGCAACTGACTGTGAATTACAAATCATCGCTGTACGTGTCTTTTTACCAGTACCTGTCACTGTAGTATCTGTATACATCCCCCCGAGCCAGCAAGACTGCAGCACTGCGATAAACAGTCTGCTCGAACAGTTAACCGATCCCATTTTGTTACTAGGTGACTTCAACGCACACCATCTCGCGTGGGGTTCAAACACATCTAATGCACTTGGTCGATGGTTAGCCGAAGAAACGCTGTCTAGAAGCCTCATCGTGCTGAATAATGGCACACACACACGTATTGATCCAGTCACTGGATCCACGTCTGCGATTGATCTAACCATCTGCTCCGAATCAATAGCCTCGAAATTCGATTGGCGTGTACTTCCGGATACGCACAATAGTGACCATTTTCCGATTACAGTTTCAACAACCAATTGGTCGCAATCATACACAAAACGGCGTAAATGGCAATACGACAATGCAAACTGGTAGTTGTATGAACATCTGACTGCCAACTCCATCCGCCCCGGTGAGGAAATCGATGTAAAGTCGTTTACCCAGAGAATAATTGCAGCGGCTACAGCGTGTATTCCACGTATAAGCGGAAAGAGCGGGCCAAAATCCGTGCCTTGGTGGTGCCCTGAAATAGAGACAGTGATTAAACGGAGAAGAAAAACACTACGTGCGCTACGGCGATTAGAAAACTCCGATCCAAGAAAAGCGGAAGCACTAAAAGAATGCCAGGAGGCACGAGCAATACCGAGAAAAGCGATTCTACAAGCTAAACAAACGTCATGGGAGGGACTCATCGAGAAGATTGCACCAAATAGTACTTCTTCTGAACTGTGGCAAAAAACAAATGCACTGCGTGGCAAACGCTATAACCGAAAAATGGTAATGGAATTAGGAACTGGCTTCACCGACGATCCAACAACGATAGCGGGAGAATTAGCGCAGCACTACGAGGAGAGGTCTGCTACCTCATCGTATTCCCTTTCCTTTCGAAAAATAAAAGAAAAGGCGGAGAAAAACCACATCGAAACATCTAATGACACGGAGGACTTGTATAACAGCGACTTCTCACTAACCGAACTTTTGTGGGCACTCGACAAAGGGCGTAGTATGTCGACCGGCCCTGACAACATCGGGTATCCCATGATTCAGCGACTCCCGTCCTCCGTTAAATCAGCTTTGCTGGAGCTCTTAAACAGAGTGTGGCGAAATAGTGAGTTTCCTATTAGCTGGCGGACCGGCACTATCGTACCCATCCCAAAACCGAACACGCATGACTCGGGTCCCGCAGCTTTCCGACCTATTACGCTGACAAGCTGCTTGGCAAAAATATTTGAGCGAATGGTGAATCGTCGTTTAAACACAGAACTCGAAAAAAAAAAATCGCCTCGATAGGCGACAACACGCATTCCGTGCCGGATGCGGCACAGATACATACTTTGCAGAGCTGGAGAGATCACTGCCAAACAACGATGAACACTGTCTGATGGCATCTCTAGACCTATCCAAAGCCTATGACACCACATGGCGATACGGCATCCTGCGTACGCTGGAAAAATGGCGGATCCGAGGACGAATGCTGAATATGATGCGAAGCTTTTTATCTCAAAGGTCATTCCAAGTAACCGTAGAAGGACAGCTGTCCCGTGTACATAACCTAGAAAATGGAGTTCCCCAGGGCTCGGTGTTATCTGTTACGCTGTTTCTCGTTGCTATGCAACCCGTCTTCCGAGTAATACCTTCTGGGGTCACTGTTCTCTTGTACGCAGACGATATCCTGCTCGTGGTGAAAGCGCATAAAGACCAGCCATTATACAGGAAGTTGCAAGCAGCTGTGAAAGCCGTCGATAAATGGGCGAAAAGTGTCGGCTTCACAATCTCTGCAGCCAAATCCAGCACCTTCTACGGAAGTCCAAATGTGCGAAGAGAACCCGTCAGCGATATCACCATTGAGCGAGTACCTATACCAAAAACAAACGTGCTGAAAATTCTTGGCGTTATGTTAGATCGAAGCTTCAGATTCAGTACACACTGTAGGCTTACTAAAAAGATGTGCGATCTAAGGCTTAGAATCCTGAAAATTCTCGGAGCAAAACTTAACCGTGGACACCGTATCTCGCTGCTGAAAATTGGATCAGCTATCGTCACATCCAGGCTTCTCTATGGTGTGGGCCTAATAACAAGAGGTAACCAAACTGCAATACAGACAATAGCGCCAGTATACAATCGCATGATAAGACTCGCGTCGGGGGCATTTGTTACCAGTCCTATTCATTCAATTTTGGCAGAAGCAGGTACTTTACCATTCAACCTGCTTGTGTTGCAAAGCACAGTTCGAACCGCAATACGCATCCTAGAGAAGGACTCCAGAAATACAGATCTACCTTAAGTTGAGCGAGCTAGAGAACAACTGCTAGATACGACCGGGGAAACAATCCCAACGATATGTCTGCGAGAGAGATTAAATACCCGTGCATGGAATACCCCTCCCCCATCTGTTGTGTGGGACATCAAGCGAAGAATAAGAGCTGGAGGCTCTTCCAGTACAGTACGTCCCCTAGTACAAGAGCTGCTGTCAAATTGTTTCCAACGATATACGGCCCTTTACACGGATGGTTCAAAGTGCAGCGAGACAGTAGGTGCAGGACTTTTTGGCAACGATCTGATGCTCTCAGCTAGCCTTCCTCCACAGTACAGTGTTTTTTCGGCAGAGGCCTATGCCATCACAATGGCACTGACACAGCATACTGGTACAAATCGTATAGTAGTTCTATCTGACTCTGCGAGCTGTCTGTCGGCACTTGAAGCTGGCAAATCAACGCACCCGTGGATTCAGAAAATAGAAAGATTAGCACAGAATAAACCGATTGAATTTTGCTGGATCCCGGGTCACGCTGGAGTCTACGGCAATATTGAAGCAGACCGATTAGCTGGTGAAGCAAGAAACAGCGAACCACTACGTGGTGAAAGCGCATAAAGACCAGCCACTATACAGGAAGTTGCAAGCAGCTGTGAAAGCCGTCGATAAATGGGCGAAAAGTGTCGGCTTCACAATCTCTGCAGCCAAATCCAGCACCTTCTACGGAAGTCCAAATGTGCGAAGAGAACCCGTCAGCGATATCACCATTGAGCGAGTACCTATACCAAAAACAAACGTGCTTAAAATTCTTGGCGTTATGTTAGATCGAAGCTTCAGATTCAGTACACACTGTAGGCTTACTAAAAAGATGTGCGATCTAAGGCTTAGAATCCTGAAAATTCTCGGAGCAAAACTTAACCGTGGACACCGTATCTCGCTGCTGAAAATTGGATCAGCTATCGTCACATCCAGGCTTCTCTATGGTGTGGGCCTAATAACAAGAGGTAACCAAACTGCAATACAGACACTAGCGCCAGTATACAATCGCATGATAAGACTCGCGTCGAGGGCATTTGTTACCAGTCCTATTCATTCAATTTTGGCAGAAGCAGGTACTTTACCATTCAACCTGCTTGTGTTGCAAAGCACAGTTCGAACCGCAATACGCATTCTAGAGAAGGACTCCAGAAATACAGATCTACCTTTAGTTGAGCGAGCTAGAGAACAACTGCTAGATACGACCGGGGAAACAATCCTAACGATATGTCTGCGAGAGAGATTAAATACCCGTGCATGGAATACCCCTCCCCCATCTGTTGTGTGGGACATCAAGCGAAGAATAAGAGCTGGAGGCTCTTCCAGTACAGTACGTCCCCTAGTACAAGAGCTGCTGTCAAATTGTTTCCAACGATATACGGCCCTTTACACGGATGGTTCAAAGTGCAGCGAGACAGTAGGTGCAGGACTTTTTGGCAACGATCTGATGCTCTCAGCTAGCCTTCCTCCACAGTACAGTGTTTTTTCGGCAGAGGCCTATGCCATCACAATGGCACTGACACAGCATACTGGTACAAATCGTATAGTAGTTCTATCTGACTCTGCGAGCTGTCTGTCGGCACTTGAAGCTGGCAAATCAACGCACCCGTGGATTCAGAAAATAGAAAGATTAGCACAAAATAAACCGATTGAATTTTGCTGGATCCCGGGTCACGCTGGAGTCTACGACAATATTGAAGCAGACCGATTAGCTGGTGAAGCAAGAAACAGCGAACCACTACCACTATCGATCCCAGCAGACGATGCAACAAGAGAAATTGAACGCACAATTCGACAACACTGGAACAGCCAGTGGTTCTCTATGCTTAGCTTCTTAGCGGGGTCAAGTGGGAATGCAAACATTGACTAACATTGAAGTCGTGAAAAAGGACATTGAAAGCAATTTAGGTGAAAAATATAATGCTGTTATTCCTACAACCGCTAAACCTAAGTTGAAAATTGTGGGAATGAGTGATCAATATTCCCCCGAAGTCTTTATTGACTTGTTAAAAAGTCAAAATGAAGACCTCGGTATCAATGAAGTCAAAGTTATTGCTCAATTTGTAAATTCAAGCTTCAAATATAATAAGTATAACACTATTATTGAAGTTGATAAGGACACTTTTAACCACTTGATGACTGCTGGTAAAGTAAACATTGGGTGGGATAGGTGTTCGATTCAAGAGGCCGTCAATGTTTTACGTTGCTTTAAATGTGGAGAATTTGGTCATAAAAGCACAGAGTGTGTTAATCCTGAAACATGCTCCAAGTGTAGCGGACTACATAAGACATCGGAATGCTCATCGACTGATTTTAACTGCGTAAATTGTTTAAAATCTAAGAAAGAATTTCATTTGAACTTGGACGTAAAACATCCAGCATTTAGCACGCAGTGTCCGGTATATCGGAGACTGTTTGAAAAAAGAAAAAGCAACATGTTGTTAAGTAAATAGCAGCTGAAGCAAATGCAATGTGAGAGGAAGCGAGAGATAGTTTATCTAAATATTGCTGGTTTATCTACAAATTATGCCGCATTGCGGCATTTTGTGGAAACAACACGTCCGATGTTAGTATTGCCGGCTGAAACTCATATAGTAGAAGCTGATGCATTCGATCAATATAACATACCGGGTTACAACGTTGCTTTTTGTCTTTCACACTCCAGACATACTGGAGGGGTTGCTATTTACGCCAAGGAATCTGTTAAATTCAACACTCGGTTAAACGAATGTGTTGAAAACAATTGGTTCCTGGGTATATCAGTTGAAAGAGGCATGACGATGGGAAATTTCGGAATTGTATACCATTCCCCCAGTTCAAGTGACCAGCGTTTTTTGGAAATTTTAGATAACTGGTGGGAGAGTTTTGTAGATTTAAATAAATTAAACGTTATCGCTGGTGACTTTAATATTAATTGGCTTAATGAACCAAATTCGAATCAATTAAAGCAATTAGCAGATTTTTTCAATTTGCGACAAACTGTTTGTCAATATACAAGAATTTCCAGACAATCTCGTACATTAATAGATCACGTGTTTTCAAATTTTGATAATGTTCATTCCTTTATAGAGGCCGATTACAAAATTACAGATCATGAGACAATTTTTGTTTTTATTGAGAATGACCAAAACCGTGATGATAAAGTAAAGATAAAGTGCTGGAACAGATATTCGAAACAAGCAGTGTCTCAACTTGTTTCGAGAAGCTTGGATTTTCAACCAGTAACTGGTGATTTGGACAATAAAGCAGCTGTTCTTACCAACACGCTGAAAGAATGTACCAATAGTTTAGTTTTAGAAAAACATGTAAACTTGCATAATGCAAACAGCTGGTACACTTTAGATCTTCTGCGTTTAAAACGAAAAAGAGATAAAAGGTACAAGCAGTTTTACAGAAGTAACAGTAACGATGATTGGTATAGGTACACCGCGGCGCGTAACATGTATTCACGTGCCTTGAAAAAGGCTCGGTGTGAATATATACAGCGGAAGATTGATCAACATCAAAATAACAGCAAACAGTTATGGAAAATTTTGAAGAAACTAATGAAAAGTAAAGATTGTAGCCCGCAATCCATAACTTTTAATGGCTTAGAAGAACAATCGGCGCGAGTAATAGTAAATAAATTTAACAATTATTACGTTAACAGTGTTCAATCGATAAATCATAGCATTGATTTGGTCAATGAGCCGGACGAGATAATACAGCCGATCAATAATAACTGTAGCTTTGATGGTTTTCATCCTATTACTTTTGCAGAGTTGAAAGATATTTGTTTTTATTTGGAGAGATCGGCTGGTATCGACAATGTCAACGCAAAAGTAATACAAGATTGCTTTCATGTCATTGGACACGATCTGCTGGACCTTATTAATGAATCACTGCAAACAGGGCACGTGCCTAAAGTTTGGAAGGAATCACTTGTGGTTCCTATCCCCAAAATTACTGGGACGGATAAAGCCGAAGAGTTCCGTCCCATTAACATGTTGCACACATTAGAGAAAATATTAGAACTTGTAAAAGGCCAGCTGATGGATTATTTAAATCGTAATGATTTGCTAATTCCAGAGCAATCAGGTTATCGAGAGGGGCACTCTTGTGAGTCTGCATTGAATCTGGTGTTAGCAAAATGGAAAGAAAAAATCGAGGCTAAAGAAACTATTCTTGCTGTATTTTTGGATCTGAAACGCGCTTTTGAAACAATTTCTAGGCCCTTATTGTTGCAAACATTGGAGCGCTTTGGTATCGTAGGGACAGCATATAAATGGTTTGAAAGCTATTTGTGTGCTAGAACTCAGAAGACTCGTTTCAATGATTTTGAATCGGATTCCATTGCTAATACACTTGGTGTACCGCAAGGAAGTGTTTTGGGGCCCATTTTGTTCATAATTTATATTAATGACATGAAGCGAGTTTTACGGTTTTGCGATATAAATTTATTTGCCGATGACACTGTTCTGTTCATTGCAGCGAAAAATCCAAACGATATTGTTGCACTTTTGAATCAAGATTTACATTATCTGGCGAATTGGTTAAAGTTTAAACAGCTTAAATTGAATATTAGTAAAACACAGTACTTGATTATTTCTTCTGCCAACTCCAGACCAGACGTAAACATTGTAATTGATGGTGAGACGATTGATCGCGTAAATGAATTAAAGTATCTTGGAGTTATTAGTGATGACAAATTAACTTTCAAGTCTCACATAGATAATGTCATCAAGAAAATGGCGAAAAAATACGGTATTTTGTGCCGTTTGAAAAATGAATTGACTGTTAGTAGTAAAATTAGTCTTTATAAGTCAAGCATTTCACCACATATAGATTTTTGTTCATCCATAATATTTCTTGCAAACAATACACAAATGTTGAGACTGCAGCGCTTACAAAATAAAGTAATGCGATTAATATTAAGATGTAATAGATACACTTCCTCGAGTTTTATGCTGGACGCATTGCAATGGCTTTCTGTGAAGCAAAGAGTATATTTTTTGACAATGGTGTTTCTATATAAGATTTTGAATAATATGCTGCCTCGCTATTTGTGTGATCGAATTGATAGAGGAAGTGATTTTCATAGGTACAACACTAGAAACGCGGATGATGCTAGAACACCACATTTTTTATTCGGAAGATCACAGAACTCTCTGTTGTACAAAGGAATAAACTTTTTCAATTCGATGCCAAGACAAGTAAAACGTTCAGCAACAATGGCGGAGTTTAAAAGGCTTTGTATTTCACACATAAAGTCTGTCTTGTAGACAGATTATATAGAATTTTTTGTAAATTAATGACGAAGATTGTAAAATTTAAACTTTTTTTCTAATTTATTGGGTACATCAAGTTATTATGTTCATTGATGATGATGGATTTTTGTTTGAATATAGTTATATAATAATTAATATTAGAGTTAAAAAAAATGAGTCGGCTACACATGTTTGAGCCACGCGCGCGTAGACTGACATAGACAATCTGGATATTGAGTACATCAGGTTTAAACCCCTGAAATTGAAACAAAAAGCATAACGGGTTGATAAGTTGCTTTTTGGGTTGCTGTCACCTTCATTTTCTTAATTTATTTGCTTTTACGATTTAAAAAAAGGGTTCGGAGAAAAAAACTGAAAAGGCTTGGGTTTGCCTGTGGACTGTAGAGCTCGTTATCGGGGATTATAGTATCATAGGATCTCTCTCGTAGTTCTGGATCGTTATCCAGAACCAATTCTGATTAGTTAACACTATTAAATGTTAGGTTCAATTCCTAACCAAGTCCAGATAATTCTCGGGTTGGAAACGTTCTGGATGAGCCTTGGATGAATGTTATTGAAAAATCGTTTATTTTTTATTTATTTTCAAATTATTGGTATTCTTTTGAAGGGTTACTATGTCTGTATTTATAACCAGTCCGTTATTTGTTTGTCAACTGGTTACATTGTATGACTCTATATAATATCTTACTTAGATAAATCGACCAGCTCAAACCGATGTAGGGGTATGAGGTGGGACCATCATCATCATCAATCATCATTCAATTCTATGCGCGATACTAAACTACGACGAATCAAATTTGAAACTGAAAAATGGAAAGATCGTGACAACCCTGGCGACCAACGTGTCCTGGCTCGACTCAGGATCGGACACACGAGACTGACCCACAGCTTTCTCCTAGAAAAAAACAGAACCACCAACATGCGAATGCTGTGGAACTATACTCGACATCCAACACATTCTCTTAGACTGCAGAAGGTATGATGACGCAAGGCGAAAACATGAGATGGATGGAATGACGCTTAGAAGAGCCCTTAATAATGACAGCGCAACAGAAGAAAAAGTGATCAAATACATGAAAGACTGTAATCTGTATAACAAAGTGTAAGCGGCGATGAAATCAAAAGAAGCCTTTTTCAATGAAAAACAGTGCAAGAACGTCATAGTTCATCAATGAAAAAAGAAGAAAAAAAAATTAGAAGAGAAATGAAGAAAAAAAAAATTAAATGTATATATTAAAGGTAATAAACGGTTTATGGGTTGAATGACTGCTTAGCAGTTAAAAACCCCTCAACAAAAAAAAAATATTATTATTATTATTATTATTATTATTATTATTATTATTATTATTATTATTATTATTATTAGTATTATTATTATTATTATTATTATTATTATTATTATTATTATTATTATTATTATTATTATTATTATTATTGTTATTATTATTATTATTATTATTATTATTATTATCATTATTATTATTATTATTATTATTATTATTATTATTATTATTATTATTATTATTATTATTATTATTATTATTATTATTATTATTATTATTATTATTATTATTATTATTATTATTATTATTATTATGATTATTATTATTATGATTATTATAATTATTATTATTATTATTATTATTATTATTATTATTATTATTATTATTATTATTACTATTATTCTTATTATTATTATTATTATTATTATTATTATTATTATTATTATTATTATTATTATTATTATTATTATTATTATTATTATTATTATTATTATTTTTATTATTATTATTATTATTATTATTATTATTATTATTATTATTATTATTATTATTATTATTATTATTATTATTTTTATTATTATTATTATTATTATTATTATTATTATTATTATTATTATTATTATTATTATTATTATTATTATTATTATTATTATTATTATTATTATTATTATTATTATTATCATTATTATTATTATTATTATTATTATTATTATTATTATTATTATTATTATTATTATTATTATTATTATTATTATTATTATTATTATTATTATTATTATTATTATTATTATTATTATTATTATTATTATTATTATAATTAATATTATTATTATTGTTATTTTTATTATTATTATTTATATTATTATTATAATTATTATTATTTTTATTATTATTATAATTATTATTATAATTATTATTATTATTATTATTATTATTATTATTATTATTATTATTATTATTATTATTATTATTATTATTATTATTATTATTATTATTATTATTATTATTATTATTATTATTATAATTATTATTATTATTATTATTATTATTATTATTATTATTATTATTATTATTATTATTATTATTATTATTATTATTATTATTATTATAATTATTATTATTATTTTTTTTTTTTCACATAACATAACATTTATTTGACACGGCACAAATACAATTTAATGTTTAACGGCGCCAATTATATCTGATGACTTAAAACTAAAGCAAATTTTTTATCCTCGCTGCCGACTACGAGCTGAAATTAAGTCTAACTTAAAACTAGCATGGGATTTCCAATCAGTGTTTTGTTGTTCAATGGTCGTCTGATAATCGTCGAATGGCATGTATGGATTCGTTCTGCTGAGCCACGATGTCGTGAGTTGGGACAGAGGCTCGTAGTCCTTGGGTCCTGGTTCTGTTGTGCGGGGTCTGGTTGCTGGTTTTGTGCTTAAGGTTCAAACGTGTTCTTGTCGTTTTGTTGGGTGTAGACGGAGGGGAACGGGACTAGACTGGGGCGTGGATGGATTTCAGGAAAACGTATATAAGGGACATGTAGGATAGGTCACGGCTCGCCAAGACATCACGAACAGGAACAGCCGGCTGTCTACCCTCGGCCTGCAGGAAAGCTATTAATTTAGACCTGGCGTCACGGTGTACAGGGCATGACCGAACCACATGCTCTATGTCGTGATAACCTTCACCACAGGCACAGATACCACTTTCCCCGAGCCCAACACGACGGAGGAGCGCGTCAAATCTATAGTGATTGGACATAAGCCGGGACATCACGCAAATGAAATCCCGACCTACATCCAACCCCTTGAACCACGGGTTCGTCGATACTTTGGGGATTATGGAATGTAACCACCTTCCCAATTCCCCTCTGGTCCAAGCATTTTGCCAACTGATGATCGTATTCTGACGTACAAGTGCGAAAAATTCATTAAAGGCAATTGGTCTTTCATAAATATCACCGTTTGTTGCGCCCACCTTAGCCAAAGAGTCCGCTTTCTCATTACCCGGTATCGAGCAGTGAGAAGGGACCCACGCTAAGGTAATCTGAGTAGATTTTTCGGATAAAGCACTCAGATGTTCCCGTATTTTCCCCAGGAAATACGGAGAGTGCTTAACATCTTTCATCGATCGGAGAGCCTCAATGGAACTGAGACTGTCCGTAAAGATGAAATAATGGTCCGTGGGCATTTTTTCGATAATCCCTAGGGTGTACTGAATTGCAGCTAATTCTGCGACGTAAACAGAAGCAGGATTATCGAGCTTATGGGAGACGGTTAAATTGTTATTGAAGATACCGAAGCCAGTGGACCCATCAAGAAGTGATCCGTCAGTGTAGTACATATTGTCGCAGTTGATGTTTCGATATTTATTGGAAAAAATTTTAGGGATCTGCTGCACGCGTAAATGATCCGGGATTCCACGAGTCTCTTCTATCATGGATGTATCGAAAAACACAGTAGAATCAGAAGTATTTGATAAGTCGACACGATTTGGAATATTCGAAGAAGGGTTAATATTTTGGGACATGTGATTGAAATACAATGTCATAAAACGGGTTTGAGAATTAAGTTCGATTAACCTTTCAAAATTTTCAATCACGGGACGGTTCAAGACCTCACATTTGATTAGAATACGAGAAGACAGGCTCCAGAAGCGGTTTTTCAATGGTAGTACTCCAGCTAAAACCTCCAAACTCATCGTATGGGTCGACTGCATGCAACCTAAGGCGATACGCAAACAACGATATTGTATTCGCTCCAGTTTGATCAAATGTGTGTTTGCTGCGGAGCGGAAGCAGAAACACCCGTATTCAATAACAGACAATATCGTTGTTTGGTAAAGCCTTATAAGGTCTCCTGGATGGGCTCCCCACCATTGTCCGGTTATTGTACGAAGAAAATTCACTCTTTGTTGACATTTTTTCATCAGATACCTCACGTGACAACCCCAGGTGCCTTTAGAGTCGAACCAGACACCAAGATATTTGTGTACCAAAACCTGAGAAATCGTTTTACCCATTAATTGTGTTTGAAGCTGAGCAGGTTCATGCTTCCTAGAAAAAACTACTATCTCAGTCTTCTCCGGAGAGAATTCGATACCTAGCTGTAAAGCCCAAGCAGACAAATTGTCCAAGGTATCTTGCAATGGTCCTTGCAAATCGGCAGCTTTGGCTCCTGTAACAGAGATTACACTGTCGTCTGCAAGTTGTCTTATCGTGCATGAATTTGCCAGACATTCGTCGATGTCATTTACATAAAAGTTGTAAAGAAGGGGGCTTAAACATGAGCCCTGGGGAAGACCCATGTAGCTAATGCGAAAAGTTGCCAAATCGCCGTGCGTAAAATGCATGTGCTTTTCGGACAACAAATTGTGCAAAAAATTGTTCAAAATTGGAGAAAATCCTTGTCGGTGAAGTTTACCCGAAAGAATGTCAATAGAAACGGAATCAAAAGCCCCCTTAATGTCCAAGAACGCAGACGCCATTTGTTCTTTACGAGCATACGCCAGCTGAATATCTGTTGAAAGCAACGCAAGACAATCATTCGTCCCTTTGGCACGGCGGAAGCCAAATTGAGTTTCTGATAGTAGACCATTTGATTCGACCCAGTGGTCTAAACGACGGAGTATCATTTTTTCCATCAATTTCCGGATACAGGATAGCATTGCAATCGGCCTATAAGAGTTGTGATTAGAAGCTGGTTTCCCTGGTTTTTGGATGGCGATCACCTTCACTTGCCTCCAATCCTGCGGTACAATGTTTTGCTCCAGGAACTTATTGAACAAGTTCAACAAGCGCCTCTTGGCATTGCCGGGTAGATTCTTCAACAAGTTGAATTTGATTCTATCTAACCCAGGCGCGTTATTGTTACAGGACAGGAGGGCAACTGAAAGTTCTGCCATCGTAAAAGGTGATTCTATCGCGTCGTGGCCCGGAGACGCATCGCGAACAATATTTTGCTCAGGAACAGAGTCCGGACATACTTTCCTGGCAAAATCAAATATCCACCTACTTGAAGACTCCTCGCTTTCGTTGACCGTTACGCGATTCCGCATTCTTCGGGCTGTGTTCCAAAGAGTGCTCATCGATGTCTCCCTCGACGTCTCGTTCACGAACCGACGCCAATATCCACGTTTCTTTGCTTTAGCCAAGCTTTTAAGCTTGGTATCAAGCTCCGAATACCGTAAATAGTCGCCAGGTATACCTCCCGTCTGGTAGGCCTTAAACGCGTCGGATCTTTGCGTGTAGACATCGGAGCACTCTTGGTCCCACCACGGAGTGGGAGGCCGTTCTTTGATCGTTACGCCGGGATATTTCTTCGTTTGGGCTTGCAACGCGGCGTCGAGAATCAAGCCCGCGAGGAGGTTGTATTCTTCAAGTGGTGAATGATGTTGAATCGACTCGACCGCTTTTGAAATCATTTCCTCGTATAACTTCCAATCGACATTTCGTGTGAGGTCATACGGAATGTCAATTGGTCGCATGCGAGTTGACCCGTTAGTAATTGAAATAAGAATAGGCAGATGGTCGCTACCGTGAGGATCGAGGATTACCTTCCATGTGCAATCCAACCGTAGCGACGTCGAACATAAGGATAGATCCAAAGCGCTTGGGCGCGCTGGAGGTTTCGGGATACGTGTCATTTCACCGTTGTTTAAAATAGTCATGTCGAAGTCATCGCAAAGGTTATAGATTAAAGAGGAGCGGTTATCATTGTATGGGGAACCCCAAGCCACGCCATGAGAGTTGAAGTCTCCCAAAATCAAACGTGGCGAGGGAAGAAGTTCTATTAAATCAAAGAGCAGCCGTTGCCCAACCTGTGCTCTGGGGGGGATATATATTGAGGCAATACAAAGCTCTTTACCTTGTATTGTCATTTGACATGCGACAACTTCGATGCCTGGAATCGAGGGGAGGTTAATACGATAGAAAGAATAGCGCTTTTTAATCCCTAAAAGTACTCCTCCATATGGGGTGTCTCGATCAAGGCGAATAATATTAAAATCATGGAAGTTGAGATCAATATTTGAAGTAAGCCAAGTTTCACAAAGGGAAAATGCATCGCATTTGTTTTTATTTATCAAAACTTTAAACGAATCAATTTTTGGTAAAATACTTCTACAATTCCACTGTAAGACAGAGATAGAATCCTTCATATACGCAGTTGAATTAGGCATCGAAGGATACAATCGCTGCAAGGAGAGGCCATTGGGCAGTCAACTGCTTCAAAAATGATCTAACTGTTGGGAGGAATGCTGTAAGAAAAATTTTAATTGGATCGGGTACATTGAAAGTTTCAAAAATCCAGTCCACAATGTCAGAAAATTTCACTAATCCAGAGTTTGTTTCATCAAC